>NC_057812.1:255966830-255974771 GCF_018294505.1 Triticum aestivum | reverse complement strand
CGCCAGAGCCGCCGACGCCGGAGCCGCCACCACCGCCGCCGGAGCCGGAGCCGCCGCCCGAGGTTTACCTCGATCCCGCCGCCGTTTTTTTAGAAAAACCGTTTGGTTTTCTGACGGTTTTGTCGTTTTTTTAGTTTCGGTTTTTTAAATAGATAGGTTTTTCCGGTTTATTTAAATAGTGAGCGTTCGTCCGTTCGTTCGTTTTAATGAATGTTCGTCGTTTTTCTTTTTCTCAGATTAAATCCGCGATTTTTCTGATCGCGTTTTGATCCGATTTTCATTTTAGTATATCTTTTCGCTCGTTTGTCGGAATCAGGCGATTCAAGCGCCTGGAGTTTTGTATCGAAACCCTCTTTCCGTTCAACCAAATTAAACAAGTTTTTTCCACTGTAAAAATTGCCTTAGATCCAGAATAGTAAACGAAGCCTGTTTCTTTTGCCGTTTGTCTTTCGTTGCTTCGTTCGATTTGATTCTTTTTGCCAACCGGAGTTCTTAAATTGAACTTTTTGGTTAGATCTCTTATTTGAGTTTTACCTATGAATTAGTCGAGTACTTATTGTATGCTTGTTTGTTTGCGATAGAGTACCCAGAGTGCGCCGCTTGTTACTTCGAATCTCTAGGTTTCTCGGATCATCAACAAGGCAAGTAACACTTTGATCATACCTCCTACTACCCAGTTTTATTGCATTAGATCAATCCTCACACCTTGCATGTTTTAGGATCTAATTAAATTGTGGGTTTGGGGAGTAGTTGAGGTAGAACCTATTACCTGTTTATTATCAAACCTTTGGGAGTTACTCTACGTTTGCTTATTATTGCTATGCTATGCTAGTAGACGTGGATTGGGTGAGTGTATCCATGACAGATGTGAGCTTTGATAATTAATGGTTTACTTAAGGTGGCAACATAAACACAAATCTGGGTGGATTGAGGCACATGGGTATTCCAGGATTGCCTGTTTTCTTATGGACCGCCACCCAGACTCAAAGGGATCATGAGATTATTCATGCTAGAAACTTCCGTGTGCAGCCACAAGCTATTATGGGCTCTAGCATAGTTGACTAAGTCGTGCGAACTCTTTCAGTGGTATACTAGCAGATGTAGGGGATGTCGGTGGTATGGTCTACCCATCGTAAGGTGCTAGTGCTTCTGAAAGACTATGTCTCGGTCATCCGTTTCTCAAACACCATGTAGTGCGAGAAATCCAATGGAGGAGATCGAGTCTTGTGGGGAAAAGTGTGCAAACCTCTGCAGAGTGTATAAACTAATCATGGTTAGCCGTGTCCCCGGTTATGGACATCTTGAGTATCTAGTATCTGGATTATCATGTGAATCTCAACATGTTTCTCTAAAAATTAATTTTGCTGGGTTTGTTTAATGATGATGTTTAATTGGGATTGAGAATGCTGTCAACCATTCTCAATGTTTAACAACCACCATGATAGTTAAATAAATTTATTCATTTGCAGTAGGGAAAAATTGGCTTTACGCAAAACTGTAACCATAGAGCTTTCCACCAGCCAAATATGCATATAGAATAGCTGTTTCATTCCATTACTCTCTGTGTGTTACATTGCCAGCATATTCCATGTGCTGACCCGTTTCGGGCTACAACGTTAATGTTGCAGACTTTTCAGACGACGATTAAGGAGTTTTAGGTCGTGGTTCTATACTCAGTGATGCCGTTGGAGTTGATGGACTCACTTATTTTCCAAGCCTTCCGCTGTTATCGTTATTAGATGGCCTTAAGCCATATTTATTGTAATAAGTTCTCTTTTGAGACACTCGATGTAATAAGTGTGTGATTGCTACTCTGCTATAAATCCTTCAAGTACTGTGTGGTGTCAGCATTACTGATCCAGGGATGACACCGGAGCATAGAGATTGGACTGTTTGAGGTCTGGTCGCTACAAGATGGTATCAGAGCACATGCTGACTGTAGGACACGACCACTAAGCTAAAGACCTAGATCACTACTCACTCTCTTATCTTCTGACCTCTCATCTTTTCTACTCTTTAGGATGGCGGGTGCAAGGAACAAGTTCACTCAACCGGATGAAGATACACCCTTTGGACGTCACTTGAAGGAAGTCAGTAGATACCTGAACATAGGAGTACGAAGCTTCACCGGAACCTACAACGCCACTCTACCTAAAGAAGAGCGCTGGATGATTCAAGTTCAAGTTCCAGGAAGGACGTTCATGCCAGTCACGGAGCCCATAGAGTTTTCTTTCAATACACCAACTTGGAATCTAGGAAAGAGCATGGCAGCTCACATCGCCATGGGACGCATTGGAGAAGTCTACCGCAATGATCTCAAGGATACTATCTACCAGATTTGTGGGCGCCGAGATGAGCACTGGGAGATGATCAACATCAGAAAGGATAGATCCATTGCAGCTTTTATCCAGGAGTTAAACCAGCACATTCGACATCAGGAGAACCAGATGTGCGCCGACATGATAGACCTGAAGAAGGCAAAGACAAGAATCAAGGAACTGGAGGAAGAACTCAAGGCTACACGTGAAGATTTTGAAGAAGAAATTGAAGTATTCGTGGAAAAGAATGACGATCTGATCAAGAAGATTGGAATATTTATGGGAGGCCCTACACCAGTAGAAGAAGACGAAGAACCCAAGGAGATTCGCCCGGAAGACTACATCATCATCGACGACACCGACTCGGATCCAGATGATAGAGATGATGACTATGTTGATGAAGCTGGAGCAGATATCATGGAGTCTGCAACCGAAGAATATTTCTAGTAGACCACCCCAACAGTAGTAGTAGTCCACCATGTAAATATAGTAGTCCGAGCACTTTTGCGATAGTTAGATCGATTGTATGCCCTTGTTTGATTGATTGAATGAAGTGAATTGTTTGCTTTTGCCTCATGTGCATATGGGTAGTGTTTTCTCTTTAGACCCCCTCTATTCTTAAATCTCATCTTTTCTAAACCCTTAGATGCCTCCGAGACGTGACCTCAGATTTACCTTTCCACCGGAGCTCACTCAGTTGATCCAGCATCAGAACACATTGATGCAGTTACTAGTCCAGAATCAGAACCAGGGGAACAACAACAACAACAACCCACCACCACCACCACCTATTGATCACTTAGCCCGTTTTCTTAGGCTGAATCCGCCGGCGTTTTCCAGTAGCACCAAGCTGATAGTAGCAGATGATTGGCTCTGCAAGACAACTAGAGAGTTGACCACAGCAGGATGCACGGATGCGGAGAAGGTGAAGTTTGCCGCACATCAGCTTGAAGGATCCGCAACATCATGGTGGGAGAATTTCACAGCCACTTTCCTTGTCGATACTATCACATGGGACCAGTTTCAGCAGGCTTTTCGTACTGCCCATGTTTCAGCAGGAGCTATGGCCATGAAGAAGCGAGAGTTTCGTAACTTGCGCCAAGGAGGATGGACAGTTGGCCAGTATGTGGAGGACTTTAGTAAATTAGCACGTTATGCCCCAGATGACGTTGCTACCGATGCAGCAAAGCAGGAGAAGTTTCTGGAAGGACTGAATGATGAGTTGAGCATGCAGTTGATGGTAGCAACCTTCAACAACTACCAGGAGTTGGTAGATCGCGCTCTTATGATTGAAGGGAAACAATAGCAAATTGAGAATCACAAGAGGAAGTATGCACAAGGAAAGTACAATTCAGGAGCTTAGCAGAAGCCATGATTTACCCCTAGGCCGGGAGGACATTTTCAGCATACCCATGGAGGAGGAAGCTCGCACAATCACAATGGCCCCAGGAATGGGAATGGGAATGGAGGAAGCAACGGCCAGAACCGCACCAACCCATCAACCCCAGCCAAGAAAGACCTGAGCCAAGTCACTTGTTTTAAGTGCCAGAAGACCGGACATTATGCCAATGAATGTCCTGAATCCCAGAATGGAAATGGCAATGGAAGCTCTGGGAAGAAGCCGAACCCTTTCAACAGGGGACAGGTGAACCACGTTAACATGGAGGAGGTTGAAGAGCAGCCGGATGCAGTAATCGGTAAGTTTTTGGTTAAGTCATTTACTGCACTCGTTCTTTTCGATACTGGTGCATCACATTCATACATATCAAGGGGATTTGTGGATAAGTATAAACTACCAACCCAAGCCCTTAGGTCACCCATGTTAGTAACTTCGCCTGGAGTAGAATATATGGCTAGTCTATGGTGTGATCGGTTACCATTAAGAATTGGTAACTATGTTTTTCCCTAAGACCTAATAGTGTTAGAATCCCAAGGATTGGATGTGATATTAGGCATGGATTGGTTGTCAAAGTATGAAGGGAATATTGAATGTGCTAGTAAGTAAATTTTACTTACCACCCCAGAAGGGAGAAGGATCAAGTATGTATCCCGACATGTGCCAAAGAGGACTCAAGTAAATTGTTTAACCGGAGTTGTGCAGGAGGAAGTACCAGTAGTGAAGGATTTCCCCGAAGTATTTCCAGAAGAGTTGCCAGGCATGCCACCGGATAGAGATATTGAGTTTTTGATTGAGCTTTTACCAGGCACAGGGCCAATATCAAAGAGACCATATAGGATGCCCGCAAAGGATTTGGTGGAAATTAAGAAGCAGATTAAGGAGTTACTGGATAAAGGATATATTCGCCCAAGTTCATCGCCTTGGGGATCGCCAGTACTTCTAGTAGAGAAGAAGGATGGATCATTAAGGATGGTTGTTGATTATCGAGGATTGAATGAAGTAACCATCAAGAACAAGTATCCACTACCGATGATCAATGATCTGTTTGATCGATTGCAAGGAGCTAAGGTATTTTCCAAGATCGATCTGCGATCAGGATACCACCAGTTGAAGATTCGGGAACAGGATATACCCAAGACGGCTTTTACCACCAGGTATGGGCTTTACGAGTATACCGTTATGTCATTTGGTCTGACTAACGCACCTGCATATTTTATGAACATGATGAACAAGGTGTTTATGGAGTTCTTGGATAAGTTCGTCGTAGTGTTCATTGATGATATCCTGGTTTACTCGAAGAATGAAGAGGATCATAAGGAACATTTGCGTTTGGTTCTTGGAAAGCTCAGAGAACATCAATTATATGCCAAGTTTAGCAAATGTGAGTTTTGGTTGAAGGAAGTTGGATTTCTCGGACACGTTATATCCGGAGAAGGTATAGCAGTAGATCCCACTAAAGTTGATACCGTGACCAAGTGGGAATCACCAACCACCGTGGGAGATATCCGGAGTTTTCCTGGACTCGCAGGATACTACCGGAGGTTTATTGAGAACTTCTCAAAGATTGCGAAGCCTATGACGGAGTTGTTGAAGAAGGATACCAAGTTCATATGGACGGAGGAATGTGAGGCAAGTTTTCAGGAGTTGAAGAAACGTTTGGTTAGTTCACCCGTGTTGATTTTATCGGATCAGACCAAGGATTATGAGGTGTATTGCGACGCTTCACGTCGAGGACTTGGAGCAGTGCTTATGCAGGAAGGCAGAGTTGTTTCATATGCCTCATGACAGCTTAAGCCTCATGAGTTGAATTATGCTACACATGATTTGGAGTTAGCAGCCGTAGTGCATGCATTAAAGACTTGGAGACATTTTCTGATTGGAAACCATTGCGAGGTGTACGCAGATCACAAGAGTTTGAAGTATATTTTCACACAGAAGGAGTTGAACCTCAGACAAAGGAGATGGTTGGAGCTCATCAAGGATTATGATATGAAATTGCATTATCACCTCGGAAAAAGGCTAACGTAGTAGCTAACGCATTAAGCCGTAAGAGCCATGTCAACACCCTAATGACGGGAGATTTACCAGGGGAGTTAGCCGAAAATCTACGAGAGCTATGTTTGGAAATAGTTACAAGAGGCTATGTAGCAGCATTGGAGATTCAGTCTACTTTGATGGATAAGATCAGGAAAGCTCAAAGGACTGACACGAAAATTGCTTCTATTAAGGAGAAAATGAGCAAAGGAAAAGCTAAGGGATTTCATGAGGATGAGCACGATACCTTATGGTTTGAAGACCGTGTCTATGTACCAAATGATCCGGAGATTAGGAAGCTAATTCTGCAAGAGGCCCATGACTCACCATACTCGATTGACCCAGGAAATACCAAGATGTATTTGGATTTGAAGGATATTTTCTGCTGGACCGGAATGAAGAAGGATATTGCGGAATATGTAGCAGTTTGTGATGTATGTCAGAGAGTGAAGGCAGAGCATCAGAAGCCAGCAGGATTGCTACAACCATTGCCGATACCCGAATGGAAGTGGGATAAGCTAGGCATGGATTTTATTACAGGATTGCCCAGAACACGTTCAGGCTATGACTCGATATGGGTTGTAGTCGATCGTTTGACAAAGGTAGCTCATTTCATTCCAGTGAAGACTACCTATACCAGTGCAAAGTTGGCAAAGATATACATGACCAGGATCGTATGTCTGCATGGAGTTCCAAGGAGCATTGTATCAGATAGAGGAACCCAGTTTACCTCAATGTTCTGGAATCAGTTGCATGAGACTTTGGGAACCAGACTGGAGTTTAGCACAGCTTTCCAGCCACAGACAGATGGATAGACCGAGAGAGTCAATCAGATTTTGGAGGATATGCTAAGAGATTGTGCGCTAGATTATGGATCTAGTTGGGATGAGATTTTGCCATATGTAGAGTTCTCTTACAACAATAGCTATCAAACCAGTTTGAAGATGGCCCCTTTCGAAGCCTTGTACGGAAGGAGGTGCAGGACCCCATTGTCTTGGGATGAAGTTGGAGACCGCCAGTTGTTTGGACCGGATCTGATAAAGGAGTCTGAACAGAAAGTGAAATTGATTCGCGATAGGCTGAAGGTAGCTCAGTCCAGGCAGAAGAGTTATGCAGATTCTAAATGCAAGGAGACAGTTTACAAAGTAGGAGACCGAGTTTATCTTCGATTATCTCCACTTCGAGGAGTTAAGCGCTTTGGAGTTTTGGGAAAACTAGCGCCACATTTTGTAGGCCCATACAAAGTTTTGGAGCGTACGGGAGAAGTAGCCTACAAGTTGGAATTACCCGAAGGACTGTCAGGAGTTCACGACGTGTTTCATGTATCCCAGTTGAAGAAGTGCCACGCAGAAATGGCTGACATACCGCTGAGGGATACGGTACCGCTGGAAGCAATTCAGTTGGATAGTGCTTTGACCTATGAGGAGAAACCAGTTAAGATTCTAGAATATGCCAGTCGAGTCACCCGCAGCAAGGTTATCAAGTTTTGCAAGGTTCAGTGGAGCCACCACACGGAGGATAAAGCCACCTGGGAACGAGAGGAAGATTTGCTGAAAGACCACCCTCACCTATTTTCTAGGCAACCCGAATCTTGAGGGCGAGATTCATCTTAAGGGGGGTAGGTTTGTAACATCCCAAAATTTCAATTTGGAATGTTATACACTAGATCATCATTGCATATCATAATTATTGCATTTTGGTTGATCCTAGAAATTTCACGCAACTCAAGGACCCTCTGAGAGAGTTGGGGATTTCGTTATTTTCATATTTGAGTTGTCTCAAATTTTGAAAATAGGATCATTTGATTTTATTTATTTTATCTTCAATTATTTCTATTACAAAAATTATGAGAGAGGGAATAAAATGACTTTCCCAAAATAAAGAAATATTGAGGATTTAATAAAAAAATCAAATAAGATTTTCTTGGGTTTTATTTGCTATTTTATTTGAATTTAGGAAAAAATGTGCGTTTTTCAAAATTGCATTTAGGCCCCAAATAAATATTCATCCTGTGCGGCTTGATTTTAGAAGTCGGGGAAAATTTATTTCGGGATTTTTGGAGTCCGTTTAGTAGTCTTTTTGTTTTTTTCTGAGCGTAACTATTTATAAAAAAACGCGCAACCGACCTACGGGCCGTGTCCGACCCGGACACTAAGGCCCGTCCAGCTTTAAAAGCCGGGGAGGCCCCGC